>NW_026599627.1:530000-532500 GCF_023634155.1 Falco peregrinus | reverse complement strand
AAGAGTCCTAACCCTAGACGGAACTCTAAACCTCAGCTGTGCATGGCAGGTACATAACCCTAACCCTAACCCTAACCCTAACCCTAACCCTAACCCTAGCCCTAACCCTAACCCTAACCCTAAACCTAACCCTAACCCTAAGAGACCTAACCCAAAACGGAACTCTAAACCTCAGCTGTGCATGGCATGTACGTAACCCTAACCCTAACCCTAACCCTAACCCTAACCCTAACCATAACCCTAATCCTAATCCTAACCCTAACCCTAACCCTAACCCTAACCCTAACCCTAACCCTAACCCTAACCCTAACGCTAACCCTAAACCTAACCCTAACCCTAACCCTAACCCTAACCCTAACCCTAATCCTGACCCTAAGAGGCCTAACCCTTGACGGAACTCTAAACCTCAGCTGTGCATGGCATGCACATAACCCTAACCTTAACCCTAACCCTAACCCTAACCCTAACCCTAACCCTGACCCTAAGAGGCCTAACCCAAAATGGAACTCTAAACCTCAGCTGTGCATGGCATGCACTTAACCCTAACCCTAACCCTAACCCTAACCCTAACCCTAACCCTAACCCTAACCCTAACCCTAACCCTAACCCTGACCCTAAGAGGCCTAACCCTAAACGGAACTCTAAACCTCAGCAGTGCATGGCATGTACATAACCTTAACCCTAACCCTAAGCCTAACCCTAACCCTAACCCTAACCCTAACCCTAACCCTAACCCTAACCCTAAGAGGCCTAACCCTTGACGGAACTCTAAACCTCAGCTGTGCATGGCATGTAGGTAACCGTAACCCTAACCCTAACCCTAAACCTAACCCTGACCCTAAGAGGCCTAACCCAAAACGGAACTCTAAACCTCAGCTGTGCATGGTATGTACGTAACCCTAACCCAAACCCTAACCCTAACCCTAACCGTAACCATAACCCTAATCCTAATCCTAAACCTAACCCTAATCCTGACCCTAAGAGTCCTAATCCTACACGGAACTCTAAACCTCAGCTGTGCATGGCAGGTACATAACCCTAACCCTAACCCTAACCCTAACCCTAACCCTAAACCTAACCCTAATCCTGACCCTAAGGGTCCTAACCCTTGACGGAACTCTAAACCTCAGCTGTGCATGGCATGTACGTAACCCTAACCCTAACACTAGCCCTAACCCTAACCCTGACCCTAAGATGCCGAACCCAAAACGGAACTCTAAACCTCAGCTGTGCATGGCATGTACCTAACCCTAACCCTAACCCTAACCCTAACCCTAACCCTAACCCTAACCCTAACCCTAACCCTAACCCTAACCCTAACCCTAACCCTAACCCTAACCTTAAGAGGCCTAACCCTTGACGGAACTCTAAACCTCAGCTGTGCATGGCATGTACGTAACCCTAACCCTAACCCTAACCCTAACCCTAACCCTAACCCTTACCCTAACCCTACCCCTAACCCTAACCCTAACCCTAACGCTAACCCGAACCCTAACCCTAACCCTAATCCTGACCCTAAGAGGCCTAACCCTAAACGCAACTCTAAACCTCAGCTGTGCATGGCATGTACCTAACCCTAACCCTAACCCTAAGCCTAACCCTAACCCTAACCCTAACCCTGACCCTAAGAGGCCTAACCCAAAACGGAACTTTAAACCTCAGCTGTGCATGGCATGCAGTTAACACTAACCCTAACCCTAACCCTAACCCTAACCCTAACCCTAACCTTAACCCTAACCCTAACCCTAAGTGACCTAACCCAAAACGGAACTCTAAACCTCAGCTGTGCATGGCATGTACGTAACCCTAGCCCTAACCCTAACCCTAACCCTGACCCTAAGAGGCCGAATCCAAAACGGAATTCTAAACCTCAGCTGTGCACGGCATGTACCTAACCCTAACCCTAACCCTAACCCTAACCCTAACCCTAACCCTAACCCTAACCCTAACCCTAACCCTAATCCTGACCCTAAGAGGCCTAACCCAAAACGGAACTCTAAACCTCGGCTGTGCATGGCATGTACATAACCCTAACCCTAACCCTAACCCTAACCCTAACCCTAACCCTAACCCTGACCCTAAGAGGCCTAACCCTAAACGCAACTCTAAACCTCAGCTGTGCATGACATGCACTTAACCCTAACCCTAACCCTAACGCTAACCCTAACCCTAACCCTAACCCTAATCCAAACCCTAACCCTAACCCTAACCCTAACCCTAAGAGGCCTAACCCTAAACGCAACTCTAAACCTCAGCTGTGCATGGCATGCACTTAACCGTAACCGTAACCGTAACCGTAACCGTAACCGTAACCGTAACCGTAACCCTAACCCTAACCCTAACCCTAGCCCTGACCCTAAGAGGCCTAACCCAAAACGGAACTCTAAAACTCAGCTGTGCATGGCATGCACTTAACCCTAACCCTAACCCTAACCCTAACCCTAACCCTAACCTTAACCCTAACCCTAAGAGTCCAAAACCTAAACACAACTCTAAACCT
>NW_026599627.1:520000-525000 GCF_023634155.1 Falco peregrinus | reverse complement strand
ACGTAACCGTAACCGTAACCGTAACCGTAACCCTAACCCTAATCCTAACCCTAACCCTAACCCTAACCCTAACCGTAATCCTAACCCTAACCCTAACCCTAACCTTAACCCTAACCCTAAGAGGCCTAACCCTAAACGCAACTCTAAACCTCAGCTGTGCATGGCATGTAGGTAACCCTAACCCTAACACTAACCCTAACCCTAAAGCTAACCCTAACCCTAACCCTGACCCTAAGAGGCCTAACCCTAAACGCAACTCTAAACCTCAGCTGTGCATGGCATGCACTTAACCCTAACCCTAACCCTAACCCTAACCCTAACCCTAATCCTAACACTAACCCTGACCCCAAGAGGCCGAACCCAAAACGGAACTCTAAACCTCAGCTGTGCATGGCATGCACTTAACCCTAACCCTAACCCTAACCCTAACCCTAACCCTAACCCTAACCCTAAGAGACCTAACCCAAAACGGAACTCTAAACCTCAGCTGTGCATGGCATGCACTTAACCCTAACCCTAACCCTAACCCTAACCCTAACCCTAACCCTAACCCTAACCCTAAACCTAACCTTAACCCTAACCCTAAGAGGCCTAACCCTAAACGCAACTCTAAATATCAGCTGTGCATGGCATGTACCTAACCCTAACCCTAACCCTAACCCTAACCCTAACCCTAATCCTGACCCTAAGGGTCCTAACCCTTGACGGAACTCTAAACCTCAGCTGTGCATGGCATGTACATAACCCTAACCCTAACCCTAACGCTAACCCTAACCCTAACCCTGACCCTAAGAGGCCGAACCCAAAATGGAACTCTAAACCTCAGCTGTGCATGGCATGTACCTAACCCTAACCCTAACCCTAACCCTAACCCTAAACCTAACCCTAACCCTGACCCTAAGAGGCCTAACGTTTGACGGAACTCTAAACCTCAGCTGTGCATGGCATGTACATAACCCTAACCTTAACCCTAACCCTAACCCTAACCTTAACCCTAACTCTAACACTGACCCTAAGAGGCCTAACCCAAAACGGAACTCTAAACCTCAGCTGTGCATGGCATGCAGTTAACCCTAACCCTAACCCTAACCCTAACCCTAACCCTAACCCTAACCCTAACCCTAATCCTAACCTTAACCCTAACCCTAACCCTAAGAGGCCTAACCCTAAACGCAACTCTAAACCTCAGCTGTGCATGGCTTGCACGTAACCGTAACCGTAACCGTAACCGTAACCGTAACCGTAACCCTAACCCTAACCCTAACCCTAACCCTAACCCTAACCCTAACCCTTACCGTAATCCTAACCCTAACCCTAACCCTAACCTTAACCCTAACCCTAAGAGGCCTAACCCTAAACGCAACTCTAAACCTCAGCTGTGCATGGCATGTAGGTAACCCTAACCCTAACCCTAACCCTAACCTTAACCCTAAAGCTCACCCTAACCCTAACCCTGACCCTAAGAGGCCTAACCCAAAACGGAACTCTAAACCTCAGCTGTGCATGGCATGCACTTAACCCTAACCCTAACCCTAACCCTAACCCTAACCCTAACCCTAATCCTAACACCAACCCTGACCCCAAGAGGCCGAACCCAAAACGGAACTCTAAACCTCAGCTGTGCATGGCATGCACTTAACCCTAACCCTAACCCTAATCCTAACCCTAACCCTAACCCTAAGCCTAACCCTAACGCTAACCCTAACCCTAACTCTAATCCTGACCCTAAGGGGCCTAACCCAAAGCTTAACTCTAAACCTCAGCTGTGCATGGCATGCACGTAACCGTAACGGTAACAGTAACCGTAACCGTAACCCTAACCCTAACCCTAACCCTAACCCTAACCCTAACCCTAACCCTAACAGGAATCCTAAACCTAACCCTAACCCTAACCTTAACCCTAACCCTAAGAGGCCTAACCCTAAACGCAACTCTAAACCTCAGCTGTGCATGGCATGTAGGTAACCCTAACCCTAACCCTAACCCTAACCTTAACCCTAAAGCTAACCCTAACCCTAACCCTGACCCTAAGAGGCCTAACCCAAAACGGAACTCTAAACCTCAGCTGTGCATGGCATGCACTTAACCCTAACCCTAACCCTAACCCTAACCCTAACCCTAACCCTAATCCTAACACTAACCCTGACCCCAAGAGGCCGAACCCAAAACGGAACTCTAAACCTCAGCTGTGCATGGCATGCACTTAACCCTAACCCTAACCCTAACCCTAACCCTAACCCTATCCCTAACACTAACCCTAACCCTAACCCTAACGCTAACCCTAACCCTAACTCTAATCCTGACCCTAAGGGGCCTAACCCAAAGCTTAACTCTAAACCTCAGCTGTGCATGGCATGCACGTAACCGTAACCGTAACCGTAACCGTAACCGTAACCGTAACCCTAACCCTAACCCTAACCCTAACCCTAACCCTAACCGTAATCCTAACCCTAACCCTAACCCTAACCTTAACCCTAACCGTAAGACGCCTAACCCTAAACGCAAGTCTAAACCTCAGCTGTGCATGGCATGTAGGTAACCCTAACCCTAACCCTAACCCTAACCTTAACCCTAACCCTAACCCTAACCCTAACCCTGACCCTAAGAGGCCTAACCCAAAACGGAACTCTAAACCTCAGCTGTGCATGGCATGCACTTAACCCTAACCCTAACCCTAACCCTAACCCTAACCCTAATCCTAACCCTAACCCTAACCCTAACCCTAAGAGGCCTAACCCTAAACGCAACTCTAAACCTCAGCTGTGCATGGCATGCACTTAACCGTAACCGTAACCGTAACCGTAACCGTAACCGTAACCGTAACCGTAACCGTAACCGTAACCGTAACCGTAACCCTAACCCTAACCCTAACCCTAACCCTAACCTTAACCCTAACCCTAACACTGACCCTAAGAGGCCTAACCCAAAACGGAACTCTAAACCTCAGCTGTGCATGGCATGCAGTTAACCCTAACCCTAACCCTAACCCTAACCCTAACCCTAACCCTAACCCTAATCCTAACCTTAACCCTAACCCTAACCCTAAGAGGCCTAACCCTAAACGCAACTCTAAACCTCAGCTGTGCATGGCTTGCACGTAACCGTAACCGTAACCGTAACCGTAACCGTAACCGTAACCCTAACCCTAACCCTAACCCTAACCCTAACCCTAACCCTAACCCTTACCGTAATCCTAACCCTAACCCTAACCCTAACCTTAACCCTAACCCTAAGAGGCCTAACCCTAAACGCAACTCTAAACCTCAGCTGTGCATGGCATGTAGGTAACCCTAACCCTAACCCTAACCCTAACCTTAACCCTAAAGCTCACCCTAACCCTAACCCTGACCCTAAGAGGCCTAACCCAAAACGGAACTCTAAACCTCAGCTGTGCATGGCATGCACTTAACCCTAACCCTAACCCTAACCCTAACCCTAACCCTAATCCTAACACCAACCCTGACCCCAAGAGGCCGAACCCAAAACGGAACTCTAAACCTCAGCTGTGCATGGCATGCACTTAACCCTAACCCTAACCCTAACCCTAACCCTAACCCTAACCCTAATCCTAACACCAACCCTGACCCCAAGAGGCCGAACCCAAAACGGAACTCTAAACCTCAGCTGTGCATGGCATGCACTTAACCCTAACCCTAACCCTAATCCTAACCCTAACCCTAACCCTAAGCCTAACCCTAACGCTAACCCTAACCCTAACTCTAATCCTGACCCTAAGGGGCCTAACCCAAAGCTTAACTCTAAACCTCAGCTGTGCATGGCATGCACGTAACCGTAACGGTAACAGTAACCGTAACCGTAACCCTAACCCTAACCCTAACCCTAACCCTAACCCTAACCCTAACCCTAACAGGAATCCTAAACCTAACCCTAACCCTAACCTTAACCCTAACCCTAAGAGGCCTAACCCTAAACGCAACTCTAAACCTCAGCTGTGCATGGCATGTAGGTAACCCTAACCCTAACCCTAACCCTAACCTTAACCCTAAAGCTAACCCTAACCCTAACCCTGACCCTAAGAGGCCTAACCCAAAACGGAACTCTAAACCTCAGCTGTGCATGGCATGCACTTAACCCTAACCCTAACCCTAACCCTAACCCTAACCCTAATCCTAACACTAACCCTGACCCCAAGAGGCCGAACCCAAAACGGAACTCTAAACCTCAGCTGTGCATGGCATGCACTTAACCCTAACCCTAACCCTAACCCTAACCCTAACCCTATCCCTAACCCTAACCCTAACCCTAACCCTAACGCTAACCCTAACCCTAACTCTAATCCTGACCCTAAGGGGCCTAACCCAAAGCTTAACTCTAAACCTCAGCTGTGCATGGCATGCACGTAACCGTAACCGTAACCGTAACCGTAACCGTAACCGTAACCCTAACCCTAACCCTAACCCTAACCCTAACCCTAACCGTAATCCTAACCCTAACCCTAACCCTAACCTTAACCCTAACCGTAAGAGGCCTAACCCTAAATGCAAGTCTAAACCTCAGCTGTGCATGGCATGTAGGTAACCCTAACCCTAACCCTAACCCTAACCTTAACCCTAACCCTAACCCTAACCCTAACCCTGACCCTAAGAGGCCTAACCCAAAACGGAACTCTAAACCTCAGCTGTGCATGGCATGCACTTAACCCTAACCCTAACCCTAACCCTAACCCTAACCCTAATCCTAACCCTAACCCTAACCCTAACCCTAAGAGGCCTAACCCTAAACGCAACTCTAAACCTCAGCTGTGCATGGCATGCACTTAACCGTAACCGTAACCGTAACCGTAACCGTAACCGTAACCGTAACCGTAACCGTAACCGTAACCCTAACCCTAACCCTAACCCTAACCCTAACCCTAACCCTAACCGTAATCCTAACCCTAACCCTAACCCTAACCTTAACCCTAACCCTAAGAGGCCTAACCCTAAACGCAACTCTAAACCTCAGCTGTGCATGGCATGTACCTGACCCTAACCCTAACC